>NW_027362761.1:125978856-125998856 GCF_046119375.1 Phyllobates terribilis | reverse complement strand
ATGTGCCCATGATGCAGAAATGAAGCAGAAAATTTCCTCAGCGTTTCTGCATGGTTTTGGCAGTCAAAAATGCTTGCGGATTTTACACACGTATTTTTTTGTTCTTTTGGGGCATCAAATCCGCATGCAGAAACGCACAAATAATGGACATGCTGCGGAAAAATCAGCAGCATGGGCACAGAACATGCAGATTTTCATTGGGGATCATGGGGCACGGATTACCAAGCGTTTTTAAAGCGTTTCTGGTGCGGAAATTCCGCTTGAAAAACGCATAGTGGGCACACAGCCTAATATGTACCAAGTTACTTAATGAGGATATTTTTATTTACAAGCACTTTACATATATGAAATGAAATCATACCAACACAGAATGGAATAAAAAATGATAATATGGATCCAAAATATGATTTGCCTTACAAAAATGAAGACAATGAGGAAAAAGGTAGCTTTCAGTTACAAGCGTATACTGAAGTGAAGACACAAACTAAAAACAATGCACAAGGACAAGCGCCACAACTTGGAAAAGAAATTACCTCTTTATTCCTCCATAAGCCATATTGAGCAAATTGTCCAACCTGCAAAACACATTTGGCAGATTGTTCAGTCTTGGCACAAACTGCCCCTTTAAAATTACGTGGAGCATTAGACCTGACCAACAAATATCTTTGGTTACCACATGCAGGTGGCAATTTAATATCAGTTACTCTTTGAATACTACTTGAAATTAGTGGCATCACCATTTGTAGGCAAATGGGTCAATATTCCATGGAATGAACAGTTGTAGCAAAGTAAGCACAATAACAGAGCTGTGTTTACAGCAAGGTAAATAAAAGTCACCACTGGATTACTAACTTAGAATACAAAATTTGGAAAAAAATTATAGAAAAAAAAAATGACCCGACTTTAAAGAGTTTTTCCAGTAAGATGCCAGAAAAGGCATTCATTCTCTATGGGACTGACAGATAACAGAGTACCGTGCTCTGCTTTAGTATTTGTGATTTTGAAGATTGTGGGCATCTCTCAGCATTTGGACCTCCACTGATAAATGTCATCATTATAGCAAATAAGGCCAGACTGCTCTGAATGAAAACTTTCATTATAGCAAATAAGGCCAGACTGCTCTGAATGAAAACTTTCCTAATCTAGACAGATTCTTTTGCCGAGGTAGGCATTTAAACTTAATCTTTGCAAGGATACCAACTGGGCTACCAGTAGCATGATTGGGGTGCTGGATTACTGATCTGAATGGCTTGAGGGTGATTTGATTGGGGGATCCAACAGGTTCAATATAAAGTGAAATTCCTGGCAAATATTCATAGTTCAATGGACCTACTAAGGTAATAACTAGTGTTGAGCATTCCGATACTGAAATATCAGGTATCGGCCGATATTCGCGGTATCGGAATTCCGATACTTAATTCCGATACTTTTACAATATCGAATACCGGAATCGGAAGTTCCCATAATGCCTGCGCTCTGCAGTGTCTCTGAAGGATGACAAGCTGGATGGCAGCGCTCAGCTGAGATCCAGCCTGTCATCAGAATGCCATCCCAGCGGGGGAGAATTCTCCTGATCGTTTAAAAGCCGGCGGGCGGTAAAAAGCCGCCGGCTTTTAAACAATCACACAGCCCCATACTGCTTCCCCGCAGCCTCCCACCCCGATCCTCCGCTCACCTCGCCACCTCCCATCCCGATCGTAAGTTAGGACCGGGCGGGGAGCGCAGCACCAAGGAGCGGGGAGCGAAGGACCCGGGCGGGGAAGCCGGCAGTGAAAAGACTTCACCGCCGGCTTTCCCGTTCTGTGCTGCGCTTTCCCGCCGGTTATTTCAAATGAACAGCTGAGGTATCAGGTGATGCTGATGAGCTGTTCATTTGAAGTAGCCGCGGTGCCCTCAGAGGGTTCATGCGAGTTCATGCTTGACTGCATTGCATGAACTCACATGAACTTTCCCACGGTCGCACAGGTCAGCCTCACCTCCCAGACCGGTCATGATTGGTGTGTGTGGGTGTCTGTGCGGGTGTGCGCGGTGTGTGGGGTGTCTGTGCGGTGTCTGCGGGTGTGTGCGGTGTCTGTGCGATGTGTGCGGTGTCTGTGCGATGTCTGCAAATTGCAGTCCGCAGCCACCCCAGAAAATGGCGCGTTCATAGAAGCTGGATGCTGTACCTGGCTGGCATACAAAAATATGGCAAAGCCCACGTCAAAATTTTTGGGAAAAATTAATTAAAAAATAAATAATAATTTAGGGACTGCATCTTTATTAACTCCTCAAATGTCATTTAGTGTTAAAATAAAGGATTTATTTAAAAAAAAAATTGGCGTGGGATTCCCCATAATTTTAGTCTCTAGCTGAGGTTAAGCAGACGGCTGGGGCAGATGTTGAAGCCTGGGAAGGGGGTAATACCCACGGAGCTTCCCAGACTACTAATATCAGCCCCCAGCTGAATACCTAGCCTTTACTAGCTATTAAAATGGGGGACCCCCCAAAAAAATGACTTGGGGGTCCCCCCTATTTTAATAACTAGCAAAGGCTAGGCAGACAGCTGGGGGCTGATATTAATAGCCCAGGAAGGGTGCCATGAATATTGGCCCCCTCCCAGGCTAGAAACACCAGCCGTCAGCCGCCCCAGAAATGGCGCATCCATAGGATGTGCCAATTCTGGCACTTAGCCTCGCTCTTCCACGCTGCCCTGGTGCGGTGGCAGGGGGTAATGGGGCTGGGGTTCATGTCAGCGCCAGCTGAGACACTGAGGAGCGCAAGCATGCCTGCGCTTCTCAGTGTCTGCGGGATGACAGGCTGGATGGCAGCGTTCTGCTGCAGTCCAGCCTGTCATCTCGATGTAGCAGAGCTGAAGCTGTCGTGGGATCCATGGGAAGGTAAGGATGAGGTTGGTTTATTATTTTTCTTGCAGGAGATCGTTGGCTTCAGCTGGAATGGGCGTGATGGTAAGTATAGTTTAATTTAGAACAATAAAGAATTGTGTGTTTATTTCAATTAAAGGACTTTATTCTGGGTGTTTGTGGTTTTTTTTTTTAACTTTGACTATGGGGTTAGTAATGGGGGTGTCTTAAAGACGCCTCTCCATTACTAACCTGGGCTTGATGTCAGCTGGCATTATAAGCTGACATCAACCCCAACCATATTACCCCACTGCCACCGCTACAGGGCAGTGGGAAGAGCGAGGCTAAGTGCCAGAATTGGCACATCCTATGGATGCGCCATTTCTGGGGTGGCTGACGGCTGGTGTTTCTAGCTTGGGAGGGGGCCCATATTCATGGCTCCCTTCCTGGGCTATTAATATCAGCCCCCAGCTGTCTGCCTAGCCTTTGCTAGCTATTAAATTAGGGGAGACCCAACGTCATTTGTTTTTGGGGGGGGGGTCCCCCATTTTAATAGCTAGTAAAGGCTAAGTATTCCGCTGGGGGCTGATATTAGCAGCCTGGGAAGCTCCGTGGGTATTACCCCCTTCCCAGGCTTCAACATCTGCCCCAGCCGTCTGCTTAACCTCCGCTAGAGACTAAAATTAAGGGGAACCCCACGCCAATTTTTTTTTTAAATAAATCCTTTATTTTAACACTAAATGACAAGTACAGTAACCAACACTATCACTGTACTTCATATATATGTAACTGACATGTTTCTATCTATCTAATCTATGTATGATTCTCTATTCCTTCTATTCTAAATTGTCGGGTACCGCAGCTGAATTGCCGGCCGGCTTTCTTAAAGAGACGGTGCATTAAAACACTATTATTTTTTTAAATAAATCCTTTACACTAAATGACAAGTACATTAAGCAACACTGTCACTGTACTTCATATATATGTGACTGACATGTTTCTATCTATCTAATCTATGTGTGAAGCTCTATTCTTTCTGTTGTAAATTGTCGGGTACCGGTGTATGCGCTGATGAATTGCCGGCTTTTCGCATAATACATTCTACGTTATTCTTAGTTGTTTTCCTTCATGTAGAATTAACCTACAAGGAAAGAAAGGGTTTATTTTCATTCCGATATTTCTGTCCCATTGACTTGCATTGGTTTCCAGTATCGGAATCGGCGATATCCGATACTTTTTGAGTATCGGTCCGATCCAATCCGATACGATATTTCCTGATATCGGAAGCTATCGCTCAACACTAGTAATGACTTAAAGGGGTTGTTCGGTCTAAAACTACAAGTCTGCAGTCACTTACTGTAGACCTGTGAATCCTTACATAGCACACACTGAGGATTCTCCGCTCCAGCAAAGGTGATCATATCGCCGCAAGTATGCAATATGCATACTCCTGGCCACAATCCGACTAGACCATTTCCGGCCTTGCTCAATACACTTGTATTGAGCAAGGGTGCCCCTCCACAGTCAGAATGTGGCCGGTAGTATCCATATCGCATACTTTCAGTTACATGGCCAGCTATCCCGGAGCGGACACCAGAGAATCCTCAGAGCACATGCGTTGTAAGAATTCACAGGTCTACAGTCAGTGTGACTGCAGACTAGTAGTTTTAGACCAGACAACCCATTTAATTTAAGTCATTAAATAACAAAATGGAGAAGCAGACAGACTATGAACAATCAAACAAGATTTTTATACATTTATACAAGTGCTATTTTTTTTTTTCCCTCGGAAATCATAAGACCTTTTAAATAAACCGTTCCTGCTGGGAACAGCTTGAGGAAGACCATTCGTAAAAGGGGTGGTCCAGTGCTTTAAAATGTTCTAAATATTTATCTTTATACTCCAACGACTTTTGTTATTAGCTTAATTATACAACACAAAAAAAAAAAAACAGAGGATTCCTCATATTAATGCCTCCACAAATATAGCATAAAAACCTACAGCAGAAAAGAGGGAGCGTAATCAAAAATCCTAAACAGTCAATATTTATTAAATATCTATACCAAAAAAGCTACAACTAATAGGATACAGGACAAAAAAGGAAATGATAGATCAACATGTGATCTATACAAGTAGTTCAGACACAAGAGAGATCAAAAGACGGCTCCATTAAGTAACATAACATTTTGGCATCGATATCCATGTACATGCTCATGAAGCTGAAAAAACTGAACAAGCCTGTGCAGTATAAGGAAAAACTATTGCAATGTCCTATCAGATGATGTATATTACTATAGTGAAATACACATGCCATGCACAGTAATAGTCAAAAAGGCAGATATTAATGTATCGAAGCACCATAGTAAGATGACTAATTAATATTGGCCATTGTGAGAAATAGTATGGGGCTGTAGAACACCTCAATGCGTGTTTCACTGCCACCTACAGTTTCATGAAGAGTGTTTTGAGCACCATGTTAGGGTGTTTAAATCGTGCGCCTAAAGATAATTGGCAAGTGAGTGTGTCACTGTCGTGCTGCTGCGACACGGTGAAGCCGGCAATTGGAGTACGCATTACGCGGACATATGACCATGTCAGGATCTGGATCACATGGCCAGCTGCCTGGGAGGCGTGTTGCTGGAATAAGCACCGGTCCCCAGCACTGGAGCGGTGTCTCCCAGGCAACAGACCATGTGATCCTGACATGGTTATGTGCCCCAGTGATGCATACACTAAGCGCGGGCTTCACCACACGGCAGTAACCAGCTCACTGATCAATTACATTAGGGACAATATTTAAACACCCCAAAATGGAACTCAAATACCTCCTGTCGAAACAGCAGGTGGTGGTGAAACGCATGTTATGTGAAACAGCCCCATAACATCAGTGTGGCCAAAGGTAATTATAGTCATTTTTACCATGCTACTATGCTGCTTTGATATATTAACATTTGCTTGACTATTACGGTGAATAGCAAATTTGTCCATTTCACTATAGTAATGTACATCAAATGATTTAAGACATTGGTGCCTATGCGATAGTAGAACTAGCATAGTCTAATGAAAAACTATGTTTTTTCAGCTTCATGAGCATGTACATAGATACCAAAGCCACAATATTAGGTTATTACTTAATGAAGCTGTCTTGATTGTCTTTCTCGTGTCTGTACTACTTGTATAGATCACATGTTTATCTATCATTTGCTCATTTGTTCAGTGTCATATTACTTGTAGCTATTTTTGTACAGATTTTTTATAAATATTGACGGTTTATTTCGGATTGTTGATTGTGTTCCCTCTTTTGCACTGTAGGTTTTTATTTTATTATACAATATCCTATACTTCTCCCCATCTACCTAATCCCTAAATGTGTTTTTATTTACTTCACTCCCTGTGATGTTTTGTTTGAGAGGAATCTAACAGGACGTCACAAGAGGCTGGAACTGAACTCGCTTCCCTGCAGCCTCTATCTCCCCTCCTGGAACAGGACATCACACGGGCCAACGGTGCAGTTTCTTGCATCACTGCCCTCCATCTCCTGGATCAAGTGATAGACTCTGTGTGAGACATGAGAGCAGGGCCAGCACTCTTATCTGGTGGTGAGTGATACCAGCGGTGCCCCCAAAGCTTCCAGCACCGCCCTCAAGTGAGTTGTCTTCAGGGGGATGGCATTGGTGTTGCTTTCTGCAGCCATCTCCGCACCCCTAACTACACCTTTTATAGCAAGAAGCAGTGTAGGAGGTAGAGGCAGAGTGCCGGCACTACACTCATCACTAACAGGTTCTATTGCCATGACCATGTATCCAGGACGTCATCAGAGGACAGCAGATGCAAGAAACTACAGCAACTTTTCTCAAAACCAAGATGCTCGATGCCTTTTATCAGTTTTGAAGTTCTTTGTACATTTTTTCAACTCTTGGAATCCTTTCTATTAAAAAGTGGTTGCCTGAAACCCAACAGTGAACCTAACACTCAATATATCTAACCATTTAATTTTGAAAATTAACTCGTTTTTTAATATACATCAATTAAAAGATCCCTTCCCTCTGTATTTTAACTTTCATTGTATGTTTTTTCTTTCCTGCTTACAATGACCGTCCATGCGAGTGTCCCAGCAGACACTGGGGATTCTCAAACTCACGGCGAAATCACGCCCATTGAGTTGCATTGAATCGCAGCAAACCCACATGTATAATAGCTATACATGCGGATTTGCTGTGTTTCAATGTAAAACAATAGGTGCAATATCACGCCCAGTACCCGGGTCGGGAGAGAAGACTGTTACACCTCTCATCCGACCGCTGCTCTGGCAGATAACCGTGAGAGCAGTGTAGATGGGAGAAGCAGCAGCCAGCTCCTCCCAGCCCGCATGCCAGCGCCAGTAAAAAAAAAAAAAAAAAAACCTTCATACTCACCTGTCCGGCAGGCCCCGATGTCCTCAGCGACGCTTCCTCTTCAGCGGCTCGCGGTACACTGCAGACACGGGCTCGTGCCCGGCAGTGTACTTCCAAGACCTGCAGTGACGTGACCGATTAGCTGATTGTCGCGTGACCATCAGGTGATCAGTGCCAGCAGCAATCAGCTGATGGTCATGTGACCATCAGCTGGTTGCTTTAGCCGGTAATCAGCTGATTGGTCTCATGACCGATCAGCCGATGCTTAGCGTGGGAACATCAACAAGAATGTTGCCGCGGTCTCTAGCTCACCGGGGCTCATCAGCTGATGAACCCCAGTGACCCCCTGCAGCACTGTATACTGACCGGGGTGATACACCCCTGTCAGTATACACCCCTGTCAGTATACAGCGCTGTATTCTACAGCTGTGACAGTGATTTCTGATGTCACAGCTGTAGAAATTATCCGGATCGTCGTGGGACAGTCGTGATCGTGGACTACGTCGTTGATGGCAGACAGGTGAGGAATATTGTTTGTTTTTTTACGTTTTTTTTTTTCAAGAGATCGAGGGCTTCGCGGAGGCGGGTAATGAAAAAGATTGTAGAACCGTGTGTGTTTTTTATTTCATTAAAATACTTTATTCTGGCCGTGTCTTATTGAAAAAGCGGTGACCATTTAACCACGCGGTTAGTAACAGGGGATTCATTACTAACCTGGGCTTCACGTCAGCCGCCAATACAAGGCTGTCACCGCTACTGGGCCGTGTGGAAGAGCAAGGCTAAGTGCCAGATTTGGCGCATTTTATGGGTGAGCCATTTCAGGGACTGCTGAGGGGTGATATTAATAGCCGGGGAGGGGGCTAGTATCCATGGCCCCTTCCCTGGCTATTAATATCAGCCCGCAGCTGTCTAGTTTAGCCTTTGCTGGTTAGATTTTATAAGGGGACCCCATTTTTTCTCTGGTTGTCCCCCTGTAGTCTAGCCAGTAAAGGCTGCATAAACAGCTGTGGGCTGATAGTAATAGCCAGGGATGTTCCCCAATGATAATCCGCATGCTGCGGAAAATTCCGTTGCGGATTATCATTGCATAAAAAAACGCAGCACTACCAATAATTTTGCCATCGACTTGCATTAGACCGTATGGATTACGCATCACTACATATGTAGATGCGCATTCCATGGATCTAATGTGCAAATGGTACCCAGGTCTAGAGGAGAGGAGACTCTCCTCCGGACCTGGGTACCATAGAAACTGTAAAAAAAAGAATAAAATAAAAAATAAAATATATACTTACCTTCTGGCGGCCCGCGGTGCGCTCCTCCTTGCATGCCGACAGTCCGCGATGTACTGAAGGACCTGCGCTGACGTCATAGTCATGTGACGGGTCATGCGACGCTAACGTCGGCAGGTCCTTCAGTGTACCGCTGCCGGCAGCCGGGACGGTGAAGCAAGACAGCGCGGGCCATCAGAGGGCAAGTATAGATTTATTTTTTGATTTTTTGACATTCTCTCGGGTCACACTATATAAATCCATGCTGGTTGCATGGATTTATATAGTGTGACCAAGTTGACAAGCACTTTCCAAGTGATGCTAAAATCTCTTGGAAAAGCGCTAATCAACCCGCATGCGGAAATGCAAGTGAAGAACGCTACACTTCCGCATGTCCCTGGCAGGAAAAACGCATGTACAATCCGCATGTACAATCTGCATGTGTTTTTTTTTCTGCCAGGGAGATGCAGAAACGCTCAGGATATCTGCATCGTGGGCACATAGCCTAAAAGACAGCTTAGAAAAAAAAAAAAAAAAAACACACTAAAAATTATAATATATCTCTATCTTTAGTCATATGTATATCTACCTGTATTTGTACATTCTCTTGCTTGTGCAAAAGTATTAAAAATTACTAGTTAAATTTGGCTTCACCAAACCTGTGTTCACCTGCATAATACCTATATCAATTACACGGCACAGTGAGTGGCATGATATATAAAAAAAATAAAAAATCAGAACGTTACATTGCCTCCTAAAAAAATGACATTAGTGTTTAAAAAGTGGTTTGCCCTGCAAAAAAAGCTCTTAGTTGTTAAATAGCTTGTTTATTGAAGCCCTCATTGGTAGCATTGTAGTGTGCACTTTCTGATCACCTTTTAGAATTTTGGGAAAGTGGGATTAAAAGGTATAAAATAAACCCAAGTCTCAAAAAATAGGAAAACTAAACGTGTGTTAAATAAAGACAAATGTTTTTTTTTATATGTTTATGAAATTACTTTATATGGATTGAATGGAAGACGACATTTTTTATTTTTAGAAACTAGGGGACTGAAACATGCTATCCGTTCGTAGCTCTTATGATACACTAAAGTGCTGCTGTATAATTGCATTCCATTGAAAGACCTAAGAGGCTTCCATACAGGACAGATCTGGGGGCTTTTGTTGGGCAGAAGTTCCATAACCATTTAGATGCTGTAGTCAGCATTGAATGTGGCATCTATGGAGTTTAATGGGGGATTCAAAGTTTTAAACTATCCTGGCATGCTATATGAAACTGCTAACACTACTACACCATCACTTTACTCTGTAATAATGCAGAAGCTCCAAGTACTGTTACTGTGCAGGGTGAGAACAGGTTAAGTCAGATAACTTTGTATCTAGGTACAGTATTGGCTGTAGAATATACATTATGCCCATGATTCATCAAGACCGGCATTGTTAATACAGGTCTTGATGAGGGGGTGTTGCCAAGTCTGAGACCCTTCATAAATTAAGATCTTAATAAATCAGGCGAGTCTTAAAAGTGCCATGCACCTCAAAACTTGCATCCTGCTTCCCTGATCACCTTCATCACTGCTGCAGCTCTCCTCTACTGGCACTGCAATGTCATTACATTATGAATGTCATTACTACACCGGGAGAGGAGAGCTGCAGCTTGTCAGCAGTGATTATGATTGCGTAAGCAGCATTGGTCACATACAGTGCTCTGAATCTATCACAGGTATTGGGGCACTATTATTCCAGGCTACACCCCAAAAATTTTTTGGTCACCATATTCTGATACTCATTTTTCTTCAGACAAAGTTGTGTGAGGGTTTGCTCTTTGTGGGATAAGTTGTGGTGTTTACAAGTGCCATTTTTGGGTATATAGGACTTAATTTTTTTTCGGTAAGAGGCATGAATAAAAAAAATGAGATCTGAAATTGTTTAATTTTATCTTTTATGCAGGTTACAATGCAGTATAATTGACATGCTTTCTTAATTCTGGTGTTTGATAGGATTACTACAATATTCAATTTATACAAGTTCTACTACTTTTGCACAATTTTTTTTTTAGTTGTCATTGCGAGAGTCATACATTTTTTCTGAGATCAGACCTGTAAAGAGGGTTATTTTTTGCCTTGCAAGCTGTAGTTTTTATTGATACCACTTTGGGACACGTACACATTTTTTATTTAATGTGTTGTGAGAAAGATGAACAAACAATTCTGGCATAGTGTTTTGTATTTTTTTACAGCAGTTACTGAGCACAATAGAGAGGTTTAGGCTACGTTGACACGTTCAGTATTTGGTCAGTATTTTACATCGGTATTTATCACCCACTCCTGGTTTTGGCTTACAAATACAGAATTGGTGACTTGTTTCTATTATACTTTTCCTTTGACTGTTCCTCACCTGGTTTTGGCTTACAAATACTGATGTAAAATACTGACCAAATACTGAACGTGTGACGGTGGCCTATTGATATGGGTTGTTATGAATGCAGAAACGCCAAGAGATTTTTTTTTTTACAATTAAAATAACTATTAAAACAGATTCTGGGTTATATAAATATGTCTTATGGAAGATAAAGGCCATTGTTAGGTCAACTTGTTGCCATAGCAAACATGAGAACTCGAGATCGCACCGCAGGGCTGTCAATAAGCTTAAAGAGGGAGTGATCTCTGTCAAGCTCACTTGCTGCTGTCACTATTGACCGTAGCATCTCAGGGGTTAGTGTTGGGGTACAAGCTAGGTCCAGTACCAGTACACACAGCAGGACCTTGTGCAACAGTAGGCTTCTATAGCGTATGGCAAGAGTACAACTCCAGAGCCTGTGCCATCTCTAGGTCAGATTGCTGTAAATCACCTGCAGTCTAGAAATACAGTTACTTCATTTTGCAGGAAGGTGTTAAAGGAAAGGTGTTCACCTTATGTTTAGGCATACCTGCTGGATAAGCCTTCAGCTCAACACCAAATGTATCAACTGGAGGCCAATTCATGCATTTGGTGTTTGTGCTGAGGGCTTATCAGGCACATAGGAATGTTTAAAAAAAAGAATAAAAATAAATGGCTTGTTTGATGTATTTCACTGCATAGGTCTCCAGTTTCATAAATCACAGTCTTCCCAGTTTAAATGTAATGCTAACACAGCCTCTACTTATAGGAAATTTTACCAAACCCGTTACTGACAGCCGCTCAGAAGCTGAGCCCACATCAACAAGTGTAAACTGTATATGAACTCTGGAAAAACTAAACCCTAACACTGCAGCTCCACCCCCTCCCCATCGCCACACAAATCGCCATAAAAATACCCTGCTTAAATTATACATATTCCCAAAATGATAGCAAAATTTAACTTGTTTTGTAAAACACAAGCCTTCATATGGCTTGTGCTGGCAATTACAATTAACGTATGATGCTACTTATAAAGAGCCTTCATGTAATAAGACCTGTCAATTTCTAACGAGTTTCAGTGAAAACTTGTATTCAGTGCTGCTCCCGTGATTCCTCTGGGATATTTCTTAAATTGGCAACTAGGTGAAAACACTACCTTCAATTGGTAACACTCAGTTGTCAACTTATTCACATTTTTTTTTTAGAAACAGGGGGGGGGGGGGGGAGGGGGGGGAATCAGAGCTTTAAGAAAAAAAAAAATTCCTAAAATTTTTTAATTATTTTATTCTGGCACCGCTCACTTCCGTATTGGGAGAGAGTGTCAATGACATCACACAGCAGTGTGGTAGCATACACAAGTGGCAGGTGTTTGTAGACGTGACCTTATCGGTACAGGAATAACCCTTTAAGGGGAGTAGAAGTATTTACTAAAACCAACAAATGAGAGTTGACAAATCAACTTTAAAAAGAACATTCATGTTGTATATTACAAAATTTTAGTACCATTCATTTAATGGAATCACCAGCAGAATAAAGCCCCCGTCACACTAAGCGAGATTGCTAGCGAGATCGCTGCTGAGTCATAACTTTTGTGACGTAACAGCGACCTCAGCAGCGATCTCGCTACATTTGACACTTAGCAGCGACCAGGCCCCTGCTGTGAGATCGCTGGTCGTGTCGGAATGGTCTGGACATTTCTTTAATCGTTGAAGCCCCGCTGGGTAGCATGCATCGGTGTGTTTGACACCTTACCAACGACCTTGTTGACGACTCAGACACAAACACATAGGCATGCATCGTTATACAGATCGTTACGGGTCGCTGCATCGTTGCTGCGTCGTTGGGAAGATCTGCCTGTTTGACATCTCACCAGCGACCACATAGCGACGCAGCAACGATTCCTGACAGGTCGTATCATTGTCGGGATCGCTGTAGCGTCGCTCAGTGTGACGGGGCCTTAACACATGTACAACAAAAACAGATTGTGTTGGTTGCTTACAGAACTAGAGAAATTCATGTGCTGTCAGTATATTGGGCAATATTTCTTCATGAGGCCAAGGCTCTAGTCATAGATAGCTTACATTTTTCTGCGCTACCATATTTTGCGAATTATAAGACGCACTCCCTCCCCCAACACCCCCCCAAATT
Organism: Phyllobates terribilis; assembly: GCF_046119375.1. Classification (NCBI taxonomy): domain Eukaryota; kingdom Metazoa; phylum Chordata; class Amphibia; order Anura; family Dendrobatidae; genus Phyllobates; species Phyllobates terribilis. The sequence continues at coordinate 125,985,823 of NW_027362761.1, read as the reverse complement.
TGGGAGGAAAAAGGGAGTGCGTCTTATAATGCAAACTTATGGTATTTTACCTGGGGGAGAGGTGTCGGATCGGGGTCCCAGATACAGGAGCTTTGTGGTGGCTGCAGGGCGATGCTGTGGGCCCCGTCCTCAGAAGTGTCACTGATTCAAGGCGGTGGTGATGGCGGCAGTAGCAGGGAGATACTGCGGCCCCATCCTCAGAAGTCAGAGGTGAGCGGAGGCAAAGTTCCCTATCCCGTACATAGCCCTGCACTGTGCTTCGGCAAAATGGCAGCCGCTGCCACCACCACCATCGCCTTGAATCAGCGACACTTCTTCTGAGGACGGGGCCCATAGCATCTACCGACTCCTGCCGCAGCCACCAATCTCAGATATGTGTGACCCCCACTCCACCACCACTGCCCCCCAGGTAAAAAAGGATAAGGTGCATTTTTTCCTATTTTGCACACCAAGATTTGGGGTGCGTTTTATAATCAGGGCATCTTTTAAGCCACCTAAAATAGTTAAAACAAAAAAGGTTTAAAAAAAAACTAAGATCATTGAATTGGCTGTCCTCTTTCAGAAAATACTCCAGGTATCTAATACGGGTTGCAGCGCTGAAGCTTAGTCTGAGTAGGGTGTTTCGTATACTAAACAGAGCTGCTGAACTCACTGAATGGCTGCCGTACTGTCAACATAACATCAGCGCTGCAGCCAATATCACATACAAAGAGCAGAAGCAGACTCGGGAATGGCGGGTAAGGAAGGGTTTTTCTTTTACTAAAACTGCACCCAGAAACCAGGATTTTCTGAAAGGGGACAATCCCTTTAACTATATGTACTTTCATGTCACGCGAGGTTGGCATAGAATTTACAGCTACAATCAAGAAGCGATCTGTCACCAGGTTTTTGTTACCCCATTTGAAAGCAGCATGATAAGAGGGGCAGAGACCCAGATTCCAGCAATGTATCACTTACTGGTCTGCATGCAGATCTGACTGCTCTCTGAATGCTGAAAGCTGTATAGCCCCGCCCACACCACTGATTGACAGCTTTCTGTGTATGCTATGAAAGCTGCCAATCCACGATTGGGGCGGGGTTATACAAAGCTCATGAATAGGGAGGACTACATAGCTGCAGGTTTACTAGTCCTCTTGTGAATCTCCAGCTGACAAAGCAATTTTATTGAATCTACAGCAAGCAGCTCAGTATATGATACATCATTGGAATCAGGATTTCTGTGTCTACATTATGCTGTTTTTAGATTAGGTGACAAAAGCCTTGTCAAATATTCCCTTTAAAGCCAAGCAATATACATAATAACACAAAGCTCTAACGTGTATTATCAAGAAAAGTGAATAAACAAACCTAAATCTTTGAGCTTGTTGTGCAAGCGGTCCTGGGTACCTCCGGTTTGGAGACTGGTATAACTGGGACAGAATAGTATGGTTTACTTTTTGACTTGGGTTGTTGGCAAACTTAACAGTTATGGGTTCTGTTGCTCCAGGAGGTTTTTGTCCATTTAGGCCTTTAATGGCTTCCTCAGCCTCAATCCTTTTGTCAAACCGAATGAATCCAACCCCCCTGGAAACACCTATTAAAATATGAGAAAAGTAAAAACTGAAATAAAAGGGCAACAGCATGCAACAGATCATTTCACCTGCAATAAGTCTAGGTCCATACATCAGGAGCATCTTTTAGGAGGAATGGTCGCATGTTCTGCTTTTTACTAGAATAAAGGAGCATGATGCGCTATTTTTTCCAGTAAAAGGATAGCCACCAGAACAGAAACCAAATGGACTCCATTATAGTCTGTCTGGTGCCATTTGTGTCCATTATATAACCGCGTGATTGCTAGTCTCAACCAGTATTAAAAAAATTTAGAAGCGATGGCATGCTTCCAAAATAGGCTACGCAGAACGTCATGTTCCATGCCATAAATCTTTTTTTTTTTTTTTTTTTTAGGAGGAATTGACAATTTATTCATTTTAATAAATTACAGTTGAACTGCAGGGAATATACATATATTTTTTTTTATTTATAATTATAAATAATTATATATAATTTTTTGGGGACTGCACAAACTCAAATGCCATGCTAGAGAATTCTTGAAGTCCTAATGCATAGCACCATAAATGTGCCCTAAAGGGAGCCTGTCATCTGACTCATACTGCTCAATGGGCAGCATGAATCAGTCTTCGTTGTGCTATACACCTGGGCGATATAAGACCTTTACTATGAGCATACAGGGTATAGAAATGTAAATCTATACATACCTGTATGACCCATATTAGAGGTTTGCTTGCTTTGAAATAGCTTTTTATTAAATTAGTTTTGACATGCTTCCCGTCTGGGGGAAATGAAGTTAATATGCGGGGATTTCTTTGGATCCCCCGTACGGAAAGCATGTCAAAGCTAATTTAATAAAAAGCCATTTCAAAGCAAGCAAACCTCTAATATGGGTCATACAGGTATGTATAGATATACATTTCTGTACCCTGTATGCCCATAGTAGATGTCTGATATCACCCTGGGGGTGACAGATTCCCTTTATTTGCTTTGGCATTTTAGAGTAAGGCATTTGAAAAGCTGTCTGGGGACTACGGGTCTTAGATGACTAGTCTCCTGCCATAGACTGAGGTGCACATAGGGAGGGACCTGTCAATGGAATCAGTTTAAGGAGAAAGTGCTGGGGACCACCTCCGCATACTTAGTTGAGGCACAGTCATTGGCTAACTTTTCAAATGAGGTTGTCTCTAAAATGTCGCAGCACATCAAAAAATTACACAGCTGCAATAACAGCCAGAATCAGATTGATGCTGCCTATTGTTTTATTCATTGCTCCATGATGGCTTGGGACAGAATTTGTGCCAATAACTTCATAGGAATATATGTGATACCCTCCAGCAGTTAAGCTGTAAGCAATGGGAAATGTTTTGCTTTAACTACTATTGGACTACCTATAAACTATAAATGTCTAGGTGGTCCTCACTTTACTCTGCACTGACATTCTAAGCACCAATGCAGAGTAAGCAGCTTGCAGGAAACAAAACAGGGAGGGTTTATTACTCTCTCAGACTTCATGATCACTCTGTACATACATATATTCACAGCGCTGAATGAGACCTTGGATATACAGATTAGGAAGCACAGTCAGTGCTTCCTCCCCCAGAACTATCATGTGATCACCGGGTGTAGGGAGGGAGCATGATCTGCTGAGTCCTTTGAGACACAGTCAGCTCTGCTATTAATGGATAAGACTGAATTTCCACTAACTTGAGCAAACTGCAATAAAAAAAAATATATATTTTAAAATGCCACCAAAAGATCTTTCACGACTTTATAAACTGGGAAGGGAGGGCACAGTGTGTTAAATAAAAAAAAAATCATCAATAATTAAAAGATACTGCAAGTCCCAATCACTGTTTCTAGCCCCACCCCTCTTGAAAATAAATTTGCCCAATAGGTAAAAATAGTTTTTCCGGAAAGGGGAACACAATTTAAATATTTTTTTAGCCGTCCTCTGCTAAAAAAATATTAAATGATAAAAAATAAACACTATTTTTCCCTCGATATTTGCAGGAACAAAAAAAAAAAAAAAGTAAAGGATAGTAAAAATGACTTAAAAATGAGCCCTATGATTCACAGAAAAAAAAAAATTAAAGGCAAAAAATCTGACCATCCAGATGAGAAAGTTTAGCAGCTAGAAGTGTAAATATATGCATGACAAAACCCCCGGATTGTGCCAGGTCAGGGAACGGGGAAACGCCCTAGTCCTGTACAGGTTAAATTTACAATGGCTACAGCCTCAGTATATTCACACATGAGAATATACTTTTAGTTAGAGCAGCTGATTAGATTTACTGTACATTGGTGGAAGTTATCTTGCAGAAGGAGCAACATTTAGCCCTGTTCTTGCCAAAGCCAGATTTCACCTTTCTGACCAGACTAAATTTTTCAAATCTGTTACATGGTAACAACTCTGGAATCCTTCCACGTATCTCCGTGAATCTGGCAGTTTTTTCTTGACACATTGTACTTTGTTAGTAGCAAAGGTTGATATGATTTGGGTTTATGAATAGATCTTAAATTAGACAAATGTGAGGTGTGAGGTCATCTTGAACCTACAGGTTTTACAGAAAATTTCATAATATTTGAGCCGTATAAATTAAACTTTTTTTTCACAAATGTGTTGCTTTAGCCCCAAATTTCTTATGTTCACAAGAGGAACAGGAAAAATTGCACAATAGATTTTGGGGTGCAATTTCACGCGAGTACGCAGAGCAGGGCTCAGAACGGAACGAACATTATTTGACTTCTGGAGCACAATGTTTGCGGATGTCATGTCACATAGGGAGAGACAGAGGGGTCAAATCAGAATCACATTTATTTAGGGCTGTAGTGCGCATTTAGCACCCACAGGTGATTTGCAGAATTTAACATTAGGCTGTGAAAATTAAATGTTTTTTAATCAACAAAAATGTTGCTTTTCACAAGGGTAACAGGAAAAAATGGACCACACAATTTTTTGTGTAATTTATCCAGTCTGCCAATACCCAGTGGGTAACATGGTCGGAAACTTATTTGGGCAAACAGAAGGGAAGGTGCAGTAAATGAATTTTGGAGCTCAATTTTTGTTAGAATAAATTGTAGATGCCATGTCATATTAGGAAAGCCCCTGAAATGATAAAACAGCAGAATCCCCCACAAATAACCATATTTTGGAGACTACACCTCTTCAGAAACTCTTTTAGAGGTGTAATTAACATTTTAAACCCACGAGTGAGTCACAGAATTTTAACCCCTTTAAAGCCTGGGGCGTATTAGTACGCCCCAGGCCATCACCCCAGGTTTAGTGAGGGCTCCGGCGCTGAGCCTGCACTGAACCGGGCACATCGTTCAAAAGTTTGGGGTCACCCAGACAATTTTGTGTTTTCCATGAAAACTCATACTTTTATTTATCTAATGAGTTGCAAAATGAATAGAAAATATAGTCCAGACATTTACAAGGTTAGAAATAATGATTTTTATATGAAAGAATAATTTTCTTCTTCAAACTTAGCTTTCGTCAAAGAATGCTCCCTTTGCAGCAATTACAGCATTGCAGACCGTTGGCATTCTAGCTGTTAATTAGCTGAGGTAATCTTGAGAAATTTCACCCCATGCTTCCTGAAGCCCCTCCCCCAAGTTGGATTGGCTTGATGGGCACTTTTTGCGCCCTGTCAGGTTTAATAAGTGGGATTTCTTGCCTTATAAATGGGGTTGGGACCATCAGTTGTGTTGTGCAGAAGTCTGGTGGATACACAGCTGATAGTCCTACTGAATAGACTGTTAGAATTTGTATTATGGCAAGAAAAAAGCAGCTAAGTAAATAAAAACGAGTGGCCATCATTACTTTAGGAAATGAAGGTCAGTCAGTGCGAAAAATTGGGCAAACTTTGAATGTGTCCCCAAGTGCAGTTGCAAAAACCATCAAGCGCTACAAAGAAACTGGCTCACATGAGGACCGCCCCAGGAAAGGAAGACCAAGAGTCACTTCTGCTTCTGAGGATAAGTTTATCTGAGTCTCCAGCCTCAGAAATCGCAGGTTAACAGCAGCTCAGATTAGAGACCAGGTCAATGCTACACAGAGTTCTAGCAGCAGACACATCTCTACAACAACTGTTAAGAGGAGACTTTGTGCAGCAGGCCTTCATGGTAAAATAGCTGCTAGGAAACCACTGCTAAGGACAGGCAACAAGCAGAAGAGACTTGTTTGGGCTAAAGAACACAAGGAATGGACATTAGACCAGTGGAAATCTGTGCTTTGGTCTGATGAGTCCAAATTTGAGATCTTTGGTTCCAACCACCATCTTTGTGCGAAGCAGAAAAGGTGAACGGATGGACTCTACATGCCTGGTTTCCACCGTGAAGCATGGAGGAGGAGGTGTGATGGTGCTTTGCTGGTGACACTGTTGGGGATTTATTCAAAATTGAAGGCATACTGAACCAGCATGGCTACCACAGCATCTTGCACCGGCATGCTATTCCATCCGGTTTGCGTTTAGTTGGACCATCAATTATTTTTCAACAGGACAATGACCCCAAACACACCTCCAGGCTGTGTAAGGGCTATTTGACCAAGAAGGAGAGTGATGGGATGCTACGCCAGATGACCTGGCCTCCACAGTCCCCAGACCTGAACCCAATCGAGATGGTTTGGGGTGAGCTGGACCGCAGAGTGAAGGCAAAAGAGCCAACAAGTGCTAAGCATCTCTGGGAACTCCTTCAAAATAGTTGAGAGACCATTTCCGGTGATTACCTCTTGAAGCTCATCAAGAGAATGCCAAGAGTGTGCAAAGCAGTCATCAAAGCAAAAGGTGGCTACTTTGAAGAACCTAGAATATAAGACATATTTTCAGTTGTTTCATACTTTTTTGTTAAGTATATAATTCCACATGTGTTAATTAATAGTTTTGATGCCTTCAGTGTGAATGTACAATTTTCATAGTCCTGAAAATACAAAAAAAAAATCTTTAAATGAGAAGGTGTTCCCAAACTTTTGGTCTGTAATATATATCTATATCTATCTATCTATCTATATATATATCTATATCTAGGTCAGTCAATAAGTAATGCCTCCTATTTTTTTTCTCCTTCTCCAATCCACAGCAATTGCAACTTCCTGCACCAACAGGTGGCAGGACTGTATCAGTTTGCAAAATGGCTGACATCTTTGTTCGTACTAGACAACGTTCTATGATTGAATTCTTGCATGCAGAAGGTGAAAGGCCCATTCGAATTCATGAGTGACTGAAAAATGTATACGGTGAATCAACAGTGGATGTCAGTACTGTTAGACGATGGGTTCGTCGCTGTAACACAGCTGAAGGGTCATCACCGTTGGCTGAGTGGCAGGCCAGTAACCGCAGTGACTCCAAGCAACATTCAGCGAGTTGATGACATCATTCGTGTGACCGCCGGGTGACTGCAGATGAATTGTGTGCAT